>NC_048309.1:12722832-12746423 GCF_013100865.1 Trachemys scripta elegans
AGAGCCAGACGAGTACCCAGAAGTCACCTCCTACAAGACAGGCCCAACAAAGAAAATAACAGAACACCACTAGCTGTCACCTTCAGCCCCCAACTAAAACCTCTCCAGCGCATCATCAGAGATCTACAACCTATCCTGAAAGATGATCCTTTACTCTCACAGATCTTGGGAGACAGACCTGTCCTCGCTTACAGACAACCCCCCAACCTAAAGCAAATACTCACCAGCAACCACACATCACTGAACAAAACCACTAACCCAGGAACCTATCCTTGTAACAAACCCCGATGCCAACTCTGTCCACATATCTATTCAAGTGACATCATCATAGGACCTAATCACATCAGCCATACCATCAGGGGCTCGTTCACCTGCACATCTACCAATGTGATATATGCCATCATGTGCCAGCAATGCCCCTCTGCCATGTACATTGGCCAAACCGGACAGTCTCTACGCAAAAGAATTAATGGACACAAATCTGACATCAGGAATCAAAATACTCAAAAACCAGTGGGAGAACACTTTAACCTGTCTGGTCATTCAGTGACAGACCTGCGGGTGGCTATATTACAACAGAAAAACTTCAAAAACAGACTCCAAAGAGAGACTGCAGAGCTAGAATTGATATGCAAACTAGACACAATCAACTCCGGTTTGAATAAGGACTGGGAATGGCTGAGCCATTACAAACGTTGACTCTATCTCCCCTTGTAAGTACTCTCACACTTCTTATCACACTGTCTGTACTCGGCTAGCTTGATTATCACTTCAAAAGTTTTTTTTCTCTTAATTAATTGGCCTCTCAGAGTTGGTAAGACAACTCCCACCTGTTTATGCTCTCTGTATGTGTGTATATATATCTCCTCAATATATGTTCCATTCTATATGCATCCGAAGAAGTGGGCTGTAGTCCACGAAAGCTTATGCTCTAATAAATTTGTTAGTCTCTAAGGTGCCACAAGTACTCCTGTTCTTCTTTTTGTCTGTGAAAGAAGCTTATTGGAACATCTCTGAGGGTGAGATATTACCTGGAATCAGTTTCTTAATGTATTAGGCTTAGACTTGCGTGTTTTTGCTTTATTTTGCTTGGTGATGTACTTTGTTCTGTCAGTTATTACTTGAAACCACTTAAATCCTAGTTTTTATACTTAATAAAATCACATTTGTTTATTAATAAAACCAGAGTAAGTGATTAATACCTGGGGGAGCAAACAGCTGCGTATATCTCTCTATCAGTGTTATAGAGGGCGAACAATTTATGAATTTACCCTGTATAAGTTTTATACAGGGCAAAACTGATTTATTTGGGGTTTGGATCCCGTTGGGAGCTGCTTGTCTGGATGTTGGAGGCAGGTAACCTGCTGAGTAGTTTTTAGTTAAAGTCTGCAGCTTTGAGGACATGGACCAGACCTGGGTCTGGGTTGCAGCAGGCTAGCGGTGTCTGGCTCAACAAGGTAGGGTTCTGGAGTCCCAAGATGGCAGGGAAAACGGGCTCAGGGATAATTTCAGCACATCACGTGACAGTGCCAAGAGGGTCTCTGTGACCAAATCTGTCACATACAGATTTTACTAGCATCCATGATGTCTCCAGTTTATCACAGAAGAGACAGGTACACCTAAGTAAGTATTATCCTTTCATTCTGGTTTTACACTGATGTAACTCTCTTAACTTCAGCAGTGACTGCTGATTTGCATCCCTAGGACCTTAATCTTAGAATAAGGTTCACTAGCAGGGACCCATAGAGTGCCCCTTTGATATCATTCGGGCTCTGCTCAGGCGTAGTTGTCTGCACTAGCAGATCCGATTGTAAGATTGGGGCCTGACTGAGAGAAGGAAGCTCGAAGAGTTGAGAGAGGGTTTTAAAATACATTAGAACAAGCTCAGGGTGGCTCTCTTGTTTCATATGTTTAATTAGTTTGCTGCATTGCTTGGGAACAGCTTCAGTGTCACTCATTTCCCGAGCGGAAGAAAAAAGGCGTATTCTCTGATAATGGGCAATGAAGCCTTCAAAGAGAATGCTCTCATGCAGTGGATTAATTAGGAGAACATCAGCCCCTTTCACCAACCAAATGCCAGCTAAAATATTGCTTTTCTTTTCTCATGTAACTGAAAGGAGCAATGCTTTTGGGGTGGGGGTGGGGGGAGGAATGCTATTCTGCCTCGTAACTCTCAGTCTCTCGCATATATTGTCTGCAGAGCAACATTCTATAGATGCAGGTGTAGGTCCATAAACCATTTCAAGGCCTCTTGTTATGCTATGGTTATCATCCATTTCACCTTTTTAACCATATTTGGGGCCAGGACCGTCCCTACCTGTACGCAAAAATTTGGGGCACCAAATTTCCTGGTGCCCTGCACAGCTGCGTGCTGCTTCAGCCCCAGCCCCGCCTCTTCCCGCCCCTGCTCTGCCCCAACCCCACCCCCACACCCCTGAGGACTGCAGCAGGGCTGGGCCTGCACTCACTGGCGGCAGGAAGGACAGGAACCCGGCCCCAGCCGCACTGCCGGTGAGTGCTGGGGGGTGGTTCCCCTGTGCGGCCAGCATGTCCCTCAGCCTGCGCCACTTCCTGCAGCCCCCATTGGCCTGGAGCGGCGAACCACGGCCAGTGGAAGCCACGATCGGCCGAACCTGCAGATGCGGCAGGTAAACAAACCAGCTCCGTCTGCCAGGGCCTTTCCCTGAACAAGCGGTGGACCGGCTTTGAGAAGCACTGGTCTAGGCTACAGCAGCACAGTTACAGTGCTGCAACTGTACTATTATAGCGTAGACGCTTCCTGTATCAATGGAAGGGATTTTTCCATTGATGTAATTGTGATGGGTTGGATCACAGAAACCCCCTGGGGGCTGCCAACTGATGTGCCAAAACTACTTCTGCCCCTGCTTTCCCTGCCAGCTTGGGACTCCAGCACCCTGTCTTGTTCAGCCAGACACACCAGTCTGCTCCAACACAGACTCAGGATCTGAACCACATGTCCCAAAGCTGCA
The DNA here is from genome assembly GCF_013100865.1 of Trachemys scripta elegans. NCBI lineage: Eukaryota > Metazoa > Chordata > Testudines > Emydidae > Trachemys > Trachemys scripta. Next base: position 12,725,823 of record NC_048309.1, read on the forward strand.
GACTTAACTGAAAGCAACTTGAGAAGTGGTCTTGTCTTTAACACTCAGATGCCCAACTCCCAATGGGGTCTACACCCCAAATAAATCTGTTTTACCCTGTATAAAGCTTATACAGGGTAAACTCATAAATTGTTTGCCTTCTATAAACTGATAGAGAGGTATGCACTGCTGTTTGCCCCCCCAGATATTAATACATACTCTGAGTTAATTAACAAGTTAAAAGTTATTTTAATAAATACAGAAAATAGGATTTAAGTGGTTCCAGATAATAGCAGACAGAACAAAATGAATTGCCAAGCAAAATAAAATAGAACATGCAAGTCTATGTCTAATACCGTAAGAAAACTGAATACAGATAAAAACCTCACCCTTAGAGGAATCCTAGTAAGCTTCCTTTTACAGACTAGTCTCCTTCTAGTCTGGGTCCAGCAATCACTCAGACCCCCTGTCCTTTGTTCTAATTTCTTTCAGGCATCTTTGGGGGTGGAGAGGCTATCTCTTTAGCCAGCTGAAGACAAAATGGAGGGGTCTCCCAAGGGTTTAAGTAGACTTTCTCTTGTGGGTGGAGACCCCCTCCTCTCTCCTATGCAAAGTCCAGCTCCAAGATGGAGTTTTGGAGTCACATGGGCAAGTCACATGTCCATGCATGACTCAGTTTTTACAAGCAGCAGCCATTGTTTACATGCTACCCTGAACGTCCTCAGGTAGACTTCTTATGTGGGTTGGAGCTTCCAAGATTCATTGTCCTTTAAGTGTTTCTTGATTGGGCACTTAATTTGCACATTCCTTTCTCAAGAAGCTGACCAAATGCTTTACTAAGGCTACTTAGAAATCAAGCAAGTACACAGCCAAAATTCATAACTTTGAATACAACAATGACACATGCATACAAATAGTATGAATAGATTCAGTAGATTATAACCTTTCCAGAGATATGTTACATGGCATATATAGCATAAAACATATTCCAGTTATGTCATATATATACATTCATAAGCATATTTCCATGAAGCCTTATGGGATGCACCATCATAGTAATTAATCCACCGCTCCAAGAGGCGATAGCTAGATTGACAGAAGAATTCTTCTGTCTACCTAGTGGCATCTACAGTGAGGGTTAGGTTGACCTAACAGGATGCAATTTTTTTCACAGCCCTCAGCGATGTAGCTAGGTTGATCTAAATTTTAGGTGTAGACCATCCGAGGGTCTTGGGAAAAAAGTGGAACTTTGAGGATGTTTTTATGCAGAGCATAAATAATATAACTGGATCAAAGTACAGTACTTGCTTTCCCACAGTCCTATAGTAGAGAGCTAGAAAACCCAAACCCATTATTCTGTGCCACTTGTACTTGCTACTTTCTGAGCTAATTGTTAAGCTTGTAGTCAGTAGCACTTACTTTATAATTAGGTTATTCATCTTTTTGGGGAGGGGGCAGAATTATTTATTCTAAACGTATACAATGGAACAAACAAGCTTTCCTGCAGTAAGTAATTATTGCAAATGACTTTGATTGCAGACTGCTGTTGTGCCATGTTCCACATGGGGAGCACAGGAAATGAAAAGCATTATCAGCTGGAATTTGGGCTTCATGGGGCTCCCAGGCACCTGGGAGACCTGACATGTCTTTCATTTCGCAGATATTTTATCTGCGGATGCCTCATACTCCTCACCTTTCCTTCCCCCTCCAAATGGTGGATTTTTTAGAATTTTCTAGAGTGGTACGTACCAAGGAGAGCACATTAAGCTGCTCTTGAGGAGAGGCTGATGTATAGGTGAGTAAAGATCAGTGCTTAGAGCAGATCAGAATAGATGGCACTCATCAGTTTTGGGGGCTCTCATCTGGGGTCTGCATGTCATGTGGTGGAGTGGTATTACATCATCTTGTGGTGATGGAGATGTCAATGGGAAGAGAATGGGGGAAAGAAAATAAATTGGTGTTAAAGGAGTCTGTGTTTCCAAAAACAGCTGTAGCCTGTCAAGCAAAATTGTGTGTGCACAGTGTGTGGAGCTGAGTAGGGGAACATCCCATGTTCTCCCTACTCCTTTTCCCACTATCTCCATCACACAGACAGTTGTGGAATGCCAGGAGGGGACAGTGATCTGACAAGGACATTTGTTGCCCTGGGAGTCTGGCTGAGAGTGGAGGGGAGAGAGAGCAAGAGTCAGCCTCCCCTGAGGGAGAGGGGAACCAGTAGGGGGACTGATAAGTTGTGTGGTCGAGGAGTGGATCCAGATACGCAAAGGCTCTGAAATCTTTTCATAGTGTGGACCACATCTTAATAAGAAGACTGTGTTGTAGACACCTACATCTCCCCTTCTGCAAACTTCACCTTCCCTCCCATTCACAATCCCTTGTCAGCCAGAGGAATTGCATAACCTAATATTACACATGTTTAGGATGTATGTCATGGTTGTCAGCGTAGTGGCTGGGCACAAGGAGAACCAGCACCATGTGGTCAGTTGAATTTCCATGGACCACTGTTAGGGAACGACTAGATAGGGTATTCCCAGCTCAGACAGGTCTTCTCTCATCAGGTGTTGCTGCTGCTGCTCCGCCTACTGGTGGGGAGGTTTGGATTCCTATTAGATACCCAGCCAGGCACCAGCTACTTCTGTGCATACACTTCAGATTAACCTACCTGATGAATCTTCACTTTCTCCAGCCAGTAAAGAGGCAGGAGGAGCTGGAAACCTTCATTAGCTAGGTTCTTCCTAGCCAGGAAACAGATAGGAAAGGGGAGGGCTCTCTCTGCTTTTCGTTTAACCCCTGGTAAAGAGTGATGCCCTCATTCACAGGATACAGTCTACAAAATGAGCCCCGGAACACACAAGGTAGACACCAAAATCAGGCTCCAACTCAGCTTCAACAGTCAGTCAACGCTGGTAAAGCTGGACAGACTAACCAAGTTTGCTTGGGTTCGTGGTTATGCACATCCATCTGGCTTATTTATTATGGAGGTTAATTCCCTGTGTTTTGTAACAAAACAAAATTGCTAAGACTATTGATGTACCTTTTAATTCTTCATGACTCCTGTGTTTAGTGAGATGGAGCCACACTGAGGAAGTGTGTTGTCAGGAAAGGGGGGAAACTACTTGCATGGGCAATTTTATTTGCTTCTGTTTATGCAGAGCAGAGCTCTTGGGGAATTAGAGAATTAACTACAAGTCATTTAATTTGACACTGGCTAGACACTAGGGTGTTTCTGGGACTGCTACAACTGAAAAATGGTTGCTGGTGAATTATTCCCAGGGACTATGGGATTCCTGGCACATCCTGACAATTAGTCAGAGTTTAGACTGTCACCAGGGGAAAAATCCAGGCTGGAGTTTCTTGTCTATTCTAAATACATTCTAAACATTCACCTAGCCCTAGAGCCATTCCCGAATGGCCTTTTGCTTGTCTTATCAAACCCTCACGGCCAGAGTCCCTCTCCTTTTCCAGGTAATGACTACCTAGGCAAGTTAGCCAGGGTGAAAGGGAAATCCCAAGGCTTTCACTCACATCTTCATTTAGGGCCACTTTGTAAGCTCCCTGTGCATTCATTACTGGTTTACATTGCTACTAATTGGCCTGCAATGGCTGGGAGCATCACTACCAGGAGTGTTGACATTCAGATGGTCCTCCCAACTATAAATGCATGCTCGGAAGGTAATAGGGTTGCCAACCCTCCAGGATTGGCCTGGAATCTCCAGGAATTAAAGATTATGTCATGTGATGAAATCTCCAGGAATACATGCAACCAAAATTGGCAACCCTAGAAGGTAAGCATGCAGTTAGTTGCTGGCATCTTGTATTTCCTCCTAAATTGAGCCCTTCATTTAAAGCTGTATTATCACAGAGGCTCTCTAGCTGATTGGTAGTCACAGAAGGCCTACATTCATGTTTCTGAATGGAAGCATGAAAATAATACTGCCTCACAAGCACTGTGCTAAATTCATTGTTGTTGTGGCAACATTGAAAGCAGTAGCAGAAAAAGCTTTGTTACTGGTGGTGGCTGCCTGGAGGTACTACAGTAGGGCTCCGAGTCAGCAAACCATCCCTGTTCAACACTGCACTTAAGCACTTAAAGTTAAGCACTTGATTAGGGGTGTTGCTGAATAGGGGCCTAGAAAAGTACCCCCTAGAGGGCACAGAGGGAAGTTCAGTCTTCATGGCTCATTGAATCTTTGGCCTCTCTACTGCTGCCCTGGAATGAGATCACCACACTAATTGCACATAGGCAGCTGAACAGCTATTGGTCTCTGATTTTAGCTGGATCGATACTGATGACCGTAGAGGGCAGTATCTGCACATCCTGTTCCCAGTGACCTGATTCCCTCAAACTCTCCCCCCCCCCCATTCTGTAATCTTCAGACTGCTAGGAATTGCTGAAACCCTTTTGTGTAATTTAAAAAAAATGTCATTACCTTTCTCCCAAGTAGTAATTTGGGAAACAGTTGTAGGAGTCTATCTTTGTCTCTAGAAACTGGGCTCTCAGCTCCCATCATGCCAGCAGCGTTTTGTCTTGTAATCATCTGGGGGGTTGTGTGGGGTGGAAAGAAACAAGACTGAGATGAGCAGTGGTTCAGCTTGGCACAGTGTGAGTAAATTGGAGTAAACATAGATGAAGGCTCCTAACGTTCAGAAATAAAACAACCTGTTTCACTGCATCTGCTTTTGCAGAGACATCCTAGAGAGAAGGAGAATGATCTTATGACAATGGATAATTCTCTTTCTAATTGTTCAGTACAATTAAGAACAAATTCTGGAATCCCAGGGGTGTGTTGGAAATGATGGCAAAGCAGAGACAATATACAGTCAGAGCAAGCTCTGCTGGGAGGCCTAACCAGACAATATTTGATGTGACTTAGGAACATGAACAATGCATTTTAAAGAAGGTTACACTTGATAAAAATGTTTTGCCTCCTTCAGTTTGTGGAAATGGGCCAGATGCTCATCTGGTGTCAACTGGCTTAACTCCACTGACTTCAATCCATTGATTTCAATCGAGCTGTGTGGGTTTACACCTGCTGATCTGGCCCAACATCTTTCCCATTCCTTCTTGCAGAAAACCAGCTGCTGGGAAGCAACTAGTTAAAATTTGCACATACAGTGCCCTATCTTTTGTCCTGGGCACTCAGTACCCCCTGGCTTCTGGAAGCAGGCAATCTGCTGACAAACAAGCAGAGGGTAGAGGTTTGAAGCATCAACTCAGAGGAGAAAAAAAAAACTGGTGTAGGGAAAAAATTTGCCACTTGCCCTAAGAAACATTGCCCTAAGGAGATATATTGTGTGCTGTGATGTCCTTGACATCATCCATTCCTCATACACAACCTCCGTCAACAAGTGCTAAAATCAGCCAACCATATGCCTGTCTTGCTGCCTTCTTGATCCTGAAAGGGTTGGGGAGCCTATGGGAAATGAGGTGCCTGTTGCAGCTTCTTCTGGGACCTGATCCTACTTCTACTGGCCAGAATTTTCAGATAGGTTTGACACCCACTGAAGGACATAAATCCACACCGTGTAGAGGTCAAGCACAGGAGTTTATTACACACAGCGCTGGTGGAGTGTCACCTTACTTATTAGGTTCAGAGACACTGTCAATCAATTGATTACAATGGAATACACCTCTACCCCAATATAACACGACCCGATATAACACGAATTCGGATATAACGCGATAAAGCAGCGCTCCGGGGGGGGGGCGGGCTGCGCACTCTGGCGGATCAAAGCAAGTTCAATATAACGCGGTTTCACCTATAACGCGGTAAGATTTTTTGGCTCCCGAGGACAGCGTTATATCAGGGTAGCGGTGAATATAGATTTTCCATGGGTGGGGGAAAGTGATGGGGTAGGCAGGTTTTGCAGCAAGACAAGATAGCACAGTAGCCAATGGTTAACAGGTTACATAATGTCTCCACCCATGGTCTCAAGTTAGCAAGTTAACATTTAATTAATACTTTGATAAAATGTTATTAGTATAAAATATATGTTGAATTCTGATTTGGGGTCCATAGGAATGGAGCAACTCCTTTGATTGTCCAACAGGTACATTCCTAGGGGTTAAAGCAAAGAAACAGTGAAAGTATATGGCAATGGGAGCTGCTGGAAGCGGCGCGGGTCGAGGGACATACTGGCTGCCGCTTCCAGCAGCTCCCATTGGCCTGGAGCAGCGAACTGCGGCCAGTGGGAGCTGTGATCAGCCGAACCTGTGGACACAACAGGTAAACTGGCCCGGCCCACCAGGGGCTTTCCCTGCACAAGCAGCGGAACAAGTTTGGGAACCACTGCTCTAGAGCAGGGGTGGGCAAACGTTTTGGCTTGAGGGCCACATCGGGTTTCTGAAATTGTATGGCGGGCCGGTTAGGGGAGGCTGTGCCTCCCCAAACAGCCAGGCGTGACCCGGCCCCTACCCCCTATCTGACCCCCCCCTGCTTCTCGCCCCCTGACGGCCCCCCCAGAACTCCTGCCCCATCCAAACCCCCCATTCCCTGTCCTCTGATGGCCCTCCCGGGACTCCTGCTGCCCACTGCCCCATCTAACCTCCCCCCATTCCTGTCTGCCCTCCCCGGGACCCAGGCCCCATCCAACCACCCCTTCTCCCTGTCCCCTGACTGCCCCCCCGCCACTGCATCCAACCCCCCCTCTCTTTCCTGACTTCCCCCCCGGGATCTCTGCCCCCATTCAACCTCCCTGTTCCCCGCCCTCTGACTGCCCCGACCCCTTTCCACATCTCCACTCCTGACCACCACCCTGAACTCCTCTTCCCTCTATCCAACCCCCTCTGCTCCCTGTTCACTGCCCAGAGCACCAGGACAGGCAGCTGTGCCGCCCAGTTGGAACCAGCCACGCTACCGCTCAGCACAGAGCACCGGGTCAGGCCACAGCTCTGCAGCTGCACTGCCCGGCAAGAGCTTGCCGCCCAGAGCATTGCGCCGGCGGCACAGTGAGCTGAGGCTGCGGGGGAGGGGGAACAACAGGAGAGGGGCTGGGGGCCAGCCTCCGGGGCTAGGAGCTCAGGGGCTGGGCAGGAGGTTCCCGCGGGCCATAGTTTGCCCACCACTGATCTAGACCATCCCTAACCTGCTGTTAAAAATCTCCAATGATGGAGATTCCACAACCTTCCTAGGCAATTTATTTCAGTGCTTAACCACCCTGACAGTTAGGAAGTTTTTCCTAATGTCCAACCTAAACCTCCCTTGCTGCAATTTAAGCCCATTGCTTCTTGTCCTATCCTCAGAGATTAAGAAGGACAATTCTTTTCCCTCCTCCTTGTAACAACCTTTTACGTACTTGAAAACTGTTATCATGTCCCCTCTCAGACTTCTTTTTTCCAGACTAAACAAACCCAATTTTTTCACTCTTCCCTCATAGCTCATGTTTTCTAGACCTTTAATCATTTTTGTTGCTCTTCTCTGGACTTTCTCCAATTTGTCCACGTTTCCTGAAATGTGGCACCCAGAACTGGACACAATACTCCAGTTGAGGCCTAATCAGCACGGAGTAGAGTGGAAGAATTACTTCTCATGTCTTGCTTACAACGTTCCTGCGAATACATCCCAGAACGATGTTCGCTTTTTTTGCAATAGTGTTACACTGTTGACTCATATTTAGCTTGTGGTCCACTATGACCCCCAGATTCCTTTCCGCAGTACTCCTTCCTAGGCAGTCATTTCCCATTTTGTATGTGTGCAACTGATTGTTCCTTCCCAAATGGAGTACTTTGCATTTGTCCTTACTGAATTTCATCCTGTTTACTTCAGAGCATTTCTCCAGTTTGTCCAGACCATTTTGCATTTTTATCCTATTCTCCAAAGCACTTGCAACCCCTTCCAGCTTAGTATTGTCCAAAAACTTTATAAGTGTACTCCTTATGACATTGTCTAAATCATTGATGAAGATATTGAACAGAACCAGACCCAGAACTGATCTCTGCGGGACCCCACTCGTCATGTTCTTCCAGCATCTTTGTGAACCACTGATAGCTACTCTCTGGGAACGGTTTTCCAATTAGTTTTGCACCCATCTCATAGTAGCTCCAAATAGGTTGCATTTCCCTAGTTTGTTTATGAGAATTATGGGAGAGAGGAGAGGCTGCAGTCCATTCCTGGTGCGTTGTTGAAGTGTTGGGCTTTTGTATAGTTCTGACGCAGAACACTTATGAGTCATGGCCTGAGGCAGTTTTTATACTTCACAGAAAAATAAATCTATGAATGTCTCAGTCAGGTAGTGGGGAGTTGGGGATAAAAACATTCTTTACTTTCATGGTTTCTGTTGCTGAAATCACTGCTACTTATTTGCTCTTTTAGAAGAAATCATTGACTACTCAGCGTCATCCGAAGTGTATTTTTTTTTTAAACAGATCCTTTTCTGTTGCAGTTAGTTTGCTCCATGGCTGTCAAAATCATTGGATTAACACTAGTGTATCTCCATCAGTGATAGGCAGGTGCAGGCCTTGTTACTGCCATGTCATCTAGCTCTGCCCAGAGAAGGTCTAGAAGAGTATTTAGTAGCAAAGGCCCAGATCCATCAGTAGACTTAAGTGCCCAAACCCCAGATTTAGGTGCTACTGCATTCCCCAAAACCTGCTGCCTAACCCTGTAGGGATCTAAACTCACTTGGTGTCTAAATTTTCATAGTAAATGTCTCCTGGGCATCTAAGTTTCTGCCTCTGGGCATGTGCTCTGCTGTCTCAGGCAGGCTTTTCGGTGCTGTCTCACATCTAAGCCCCAGCTCGATACACAAACCAGGTAAAGATAGGTGTTCCCTTGCAATCTTGTCTGCAGGGCCCAATCCAGTAGGTGTGGTCAGAGCATGTTTACCTTTACACAAAGTGGCTGGTGGGTGGGAGCAGGGTGAAGGAAAAGGCAGGAGCTGCAGCAACGACCTTGTAACTTTTAAGTTGGTGGTTAGGGTACTTACATGGATGTGGGAGACCCAAGTTCAGTTCCTCCTTCTGTCTAATGAGGAGAGCAGGTTTGAATTAGAGGTCTTGAAAGAATTAATTTTGGAGCCTTTGCCGACTTTCAGTTTATGATGACTGTGGAAGTTGGATACTGGCCACTTAAATGTTGGGAAAGTGACTCCCATGTATGCAGTTGAAAGGGGCAATAGTAATCGAACACCCACAGACTTCATTAGGCATTATGTCAACATGCATACTGCTGTGCACTAACCATTTTATGCCCAATCTGTGGAGTAGGAATATGAATTAGAATAGCCTCTGAGAGAGGGGATGGTAAATGAAGGCAGAATAAATGTAATTTTTCATTTGAGGCACAAACAAATTGCCGCAGATCAGTATTGCAAAATAGCCAGAAGTTATATATTGTTTTGCTTCTTAATGGACCTTTCCCTCCAAAGTTTGTAATAAAAGTCTTACAGCACCACCAGCACATTGGTTTTTTGTTTTGTTTTGCCTGTGAATGTTTCTGATTAGGCAGAGTGGGCAGCTTTGTATAGGGTCTGTACCAGTGATGAACTCTGTCAGTTTTCAGTCTCTTCTGTAGAATGGTTAGTGTTGCATTTCGTGAATCTCTAAGACTCTTTTGCTGATTAATCCTATGCAGCAGGCTGGCTTGCACTTCTTCTCGGGTTGGCTTTTGTTGTAGGAATAACAACCCAGCTCACTGAGAGAGGCCAGACTTGTGGTACCTGATGGTATCAGAACAAAGTATATTTAGATTCCTTATAATGAACAGGACAAAATAGATGAGTGGATGGGGTAGATAGACATTCAATTAATTTCCAGCTTTTCTCTGAGTCCTCAGGGACTGGGCTAAAATAAGCTCTTGAAGCCATCTAGAATACAGATGTTTGTCCACAGAACATATGATGAGAACAAAGTTTTTAATTAATAAACTGATCTTAATTGTAAGCTGGAAGTAATGTGCAGAATTACCTGATACACTCATGCAAATGTAGGAATTACGGGCACAGTGGTTGCATGCCAACGACGCAGGTACCTTTTAAAAATGTGGTCTTTAATTTTTACAGCAGCGTATAGCCATAAATGGTGAATGAATGTTTTGCCATAAAGGAAAGACTATTACTATTGAAAGAAAATATCTATGTGACTATGAATGCATAGATTTAAAGGAGAGAAACCACACTGAAAATAGCACCACTTTCTTCACATTTACTTTAGCCTAGAGATGGATGATCTTCATTTAATCAAAACAAATGAAAAGACACAGTTAGGACACTGTCAACGTGAATATTTTGAAATTGACTGATTAGCAGTAATATCCAATTACTGAATGGAACCAGCTGCCTTTAAATACAGCCACCTATGGTATGTCTTGAATGTTTAGAATGATTCTGTTAAAAATATTTGATTAGTCTTTCTGGTCTTCAATTGTTGTATGCAGAATCTTTTAGCAAGGGAGAAACTGACTGAGAGCCTGATCCAAAGCCCATTGTCGTTAACGGGAATCTTCAATGGATTTTGGATTAAGCACTATCTGATTACACAGGTATTGAAACTATCAGCAAAGAGCTGCAATAATGTAAGATCCATAATATAAGCAAATGCAAGAAAAGAAGGATTTTGTTCTTTCTGTTATAGTGGCATTGCAGTGTTAAGTAAAGGTGGAAATAGTTAGTAAAATGGCTATGAAGATTTTATACTATGTCATATTTTCTATTCAGACATTAATTTTTCAGGAGACATGATTTAAAGATTTTTGAAACAATTATTTTGATCATGAAGACTATTCATTCAGTGTCTATAGTGCACTTGTATTTTTTTAGATGATTTTTCTAAACATTGTATTGTATGTTTTGTTTTCAAATCTTCCATTAAAACATGTGTGCTGGTATTATATCAGTCAGATTTTATTTTCTAAATGATAATATTTGTGCATATACTTAGGAAACCTATTTTCTCTTTTTTATTAAATTAGCCATTACGTAATGAATTAGGAATAATTGTCACATTAGAAGAAAAGTATTACTTCAGTGAATCAGAACTATTTTTAAATAAGAGTAGCTACAGAGGGAAATAGATAAAAAGGAGCTATCGCATGGCTGTAATAATCTGGAAAGTTCTATTCCCTGAACCAAATTCTCTTCCCCTTAACTCTATTTACATTAGTAGAGTAACACCAGCAAAGAATGAGGAGTACTTGTGGCACCTTTGGGACTAACACATTTATTTGGGCATAAGTTTTGTGGGCTAAAACCCACTTCATCAGATGCAAGCAGTGGAAAATACAGTAGGAAGATATCTATATGCAGAGAACATGAAAAAATGGGGGTTGCCCTACCAACTCTAACAAGACTAATCAATTAAGGTGGGCTATTATGAGCTGGAGAAAAAACTTTTGTTTTGATAATCAGGATGGCCCATTTCAAACAGTTGACAAGAAGGTGTGAGTAACAGTAGGGGGATAATTAGCATGGGGAAATAGTTTTTAGTTTGAGTAGTGGCCCATCCACTCCCAGTCTTTATTCAAGCCTAATTTAATGGTGTCCAGTTTTCAAATTAATTCCAGTTCTGCAGTTTCTTGTTGGAGTCTGTTTTTGAAGTTTTTTTGTTGAAGAATTGTGACTTTTAGGTCTGTAATTGAGTGTCCAGGGAGGTTGAAGTGTTCTCTGACTGGTTTTTGAATGTTATAATTCTTGATGTCTGATTTGTGTCCATTTATTCTTTTGCGTAGAGATTGTCTGGTTTGACCAATGTACATGGCAGAGGGGCATTGCTGGCACATGATGGCATATATCACATTGGTAGATGTCCAGCAAAGAACTGGCCCTCCTTATTTCTAACCAGAATGTTGGAGGACATAAACTAGAGCAGAGGTTCCCAAACTTTTCTTATTGCATAGCACCTTCCAGATTTACAAGCTGCCCACGAACCCCCTTCCAGTTTTACCATTGCCGGTGTTTCCCTACCGGTCTCATCACTGATACTTTGTGTGTTCTTCACCACTGATACTTTGTGTGTCTTTAGCCATCTGTCCGTATTTCACTGTTACATATAGATATAGTCAGAGCTAGAGATGTACAACCGAAACCCTCCTCCTACAACCAGGTTCTGAGCTCAGTTAGACTGGACAGTTGCTGGGCAACTGAACCTGCAATGTTGATTGGAGGTGAGGGCTTTGCAGGTCAGTGTCTCTGTGTATCTGTGTTTTCATTGGTACATCTTGACATAAATGAACTACTGTGTTTTATATAACAAATTCCCACAGAGTTTTAAAGCTTAGTTTGAGTAACCTATTATGAAAATGCAATAAATAAAATAATTAATAAATAAAATTCACCATTACACAATTTCTCCTGCATTGCCCCCCCCCCCCCCCCGAGATGTCTCGCATATATGTACCACAGGTTGATAACCCCTGAACTTAGAGGGTCACACGCTTCATTGCTTATATAGGCCAAGCTATACATGCAATGAGAGAGAGGAGTATATTAAGCTGCTTCCTTTGATATGTGTAGGCATCAACAGGGGGTGGCAGAGATTTCATTTTCTGCAACACCAAATAGGCATGCTAGGGGGCTGATTTTCTTCTCATTTATACCTGTGAAAATCAGGCTTTTGGGTTTTCCAGTATTCACCAAAATCTGTAGGGTTCTGCCCATTGAGGTCTAGAACATTGCCTGAAATCTTGGAATTGATGGGATATGGTATTCAAAAGTTATTGCACAACAGACAGACGGACAAACAAACAAACACAGAATGCCATTGAGTTGAGCGTATGGCCTTGCTTTGCTTGGCCAAACAGAGAGAGAGACACTAAAGAATTATCCACCCCACTAGGTATAACACAGGACCCAGTGCATGCTGGTAGGAGTAATTTATGGGGTTCTTATACAGAATATGTTTAATGTAGTCCTATCCAAACCAATAGAATATGTTGAATGTAGTTTTTCCATTGACTTCAATGGGCTTTGGAGCAGGGCCTACATCTGGTTGTTGCTTACTTTAGTGGGGAATCTAAGCATATAATTTCAGGCCAAATTTTCAGTGGTACAGGTTTACGTGTACTTGACTTTTGACAATTTAGAATTTAAATATTTAAGTTTTTGTTGCTACTTAGTCTTGATAGCTTGTAGTAGGACTCGGTATAAATGACTTAAAGTCCCTGTTTTCTGACATAAGTTTGGGGACATTTTCAGCTTAGTTGTTCTGTGAACGCCACCACGATTTGAGCCTATTTCTTGCACAAAGTGATGGTGAAGGTTTCACTGCTTGAAGATACTTCAATATAGACAGGATAAAGCTCTAGGATGGGATTTTCAAAAATGCCTGAGGGAGCTGGGCACCAAAACCCTATTTAAAGTCAATGGGAGTTTGGGCCTGTCAGGGTTCCTTCCCCACTCTAAACTGTAGGGTACAGATGTGGGGACCTGCATGAAAGACCCTCTAAGCTTATTTTTACCAGCTTAGGTTAAAAACTTTCCCAAGGCACAAATTCCACCTTGTCCTTGAACAGTATGCTGCCACCACCAAGTGAGTTAGGCAAAGATTCAGGAAAAGGACCACTTGGAGTTCCTGTTTACCCAAAATATCCCCCCAAGCCCTTCACCCCCTTTCCTGGGGAGGCTTGAGAATACTCCACTTTAAAGTTACAAAAGCAGGGCTAAACCTCCCTCTTAGCACAGGGAAAATTCACAGGCTAAAACAAAAGATAATCTAACTCATTTCTTTGCTATTACTTACTATTTCTGCAATACTAGATGCTTAGTCCAGATATGCTTAAGGAGATATATTTTTCCTGCCCTGGTTCCTTGCTGACTCGAAGAGAACAAAACAAAGACACAAACAAAAACCTTCCCCCACAGATTTGAAAGTATCTCCTCCCCTTATTGGTCCTTTTGGTCAGGTGTCAACCAGGTTATCTGAGCTTCTTAACCCTTTACAGGTAAAAGAGGAATTAACCCTATACAAGGTAAAGAGGGATTTTATGCTACCCTTAGCTCTATATTTATGACAGGGCCCTAACTCAAATACGCATTTCTGAAATGTCCATCCCTGGACAGTATTACAGTCAATTGTCTGAGAAGGTATGTGTGAGAAGGGGTGGACTAAATAACTTGGTAGGTCTCTCAAATCTCTCATTTGTATGGATGCCCTTGGACATACTCACACAACTTCAGATCCTGTTAAGTGCATCTAACATATTTATTTCCAACCGATAGCAGAGAACATTTCTTTGTACTTTTGAAGTCATGAAGTCACTCTGACATGTCACTTAATAGAGACATCATACAGTACTTAAGCAGAGGCAGAGGAAGTTAAGGCCATTACAGTTTTAGAGAGTATTGTATGAAATGACAAAACTGCACTGATTGAAAGACGGGTGAGTCTATTTTTTAGTTTGGAGAGCTCTGACCTTTCCTTTGGTCAAGGATATATCATTGCTTAAATGTATGCATCATCTTTTATGCTATAATTATCGTTTTTTACTTCCACATTTGCATGATTTTCTTTCAACAGATTTCATAATTAATTACTACCTAGCCACAGAAATTCAAACCCAGCCTATGTAAAAAAATCATGTTGATTGTGAGCTGTAAAATATTACTCTGTCCAGTGTAGTTTCCATTTCTTTTACCATTTGACTCAGAATTTACCCTTTTTTTTTGCAGAGATTTGAACTTTACAGTCTGATGTTTTCTTGTCTTCTTACTCACCTATTTTATAGTTTTAACTTAAGAGCTGTTTTCGAAAAACAAAAGGGTTATATGCACTTTAGGAAATAATAGCAAACAATGCAGTAGCTTTATCATATGCATGCAATGTAACTCCTAATAAGACCAAATTACATGACTTGGTGCTTCAAAGATTGTTTGCATTAATATTATACTCATGGGTTTATTATATGCACATAGTATTACTTATAGCACAGGATTTCTTAAAGGGTAAAAGAAATGTCTGTTTTATAATATCTGCACTGTCAACCATACAGATGAATTGTTCATTAATAAAAGAGCAGAACATTTTAAAAGTTGAAATTTAAAACACACACACACATACTCTTATGTGCACTCACTCACTAACCCCCCTTCAATTTTAAAATGTTCAACACTGCTTCTTCCCCTATTATGAGTTTCTGCTTTCTATTAGACAAATTCTACTTAATTTAAGTCAATAGGTATTTTAGCTTCGACTTAATTAATGGCAGGATTTGGTCCTTTGATTTGGCATTTTACTGATTTTTTTTCCACAGGCTGTAATCTATTTTGTTTACAATCAATTTAGATACAAATTATTGGAAATCATTCACTTGTGTACATTTCTAAAATAGTCTAATAAGCTTGGTTTAGTTTTTCAAAACTACACGGGTGTGCAAAAGTGCACACTTAATTTGCACATGCACTCACACCAAATGAGCATCTGAATGGCCATTAATTCATCAGTCTAGCTGGACCTTTGTGTGGTCATTTACAGAAATCGCAGGTGCAATCGTGGTAACAATTTGAGCCATTGCACTTACAGTTTTGCACATGGATTTTTGAATATGTACATCTTAATTTTTAACTTTGAAATTACAGGGAGAAATCATCCCATTTGGCCTACCAGAGCACAGAAGGGGGAAGAGCTGTCAAATGATATTCAGAAAATTGGATGAGCTATTTATGCTTGACCATCCTAATGAGCAGTGTGAAAGTTGCCCTGGGCACAAGGAAGAATGGCTCTTAGCTGAAAGACCACACCTTGTGCATATAAAAGGATGCATCCGATCCATACATATAAAACGCCTTAACTCAAGTGTGGTGGTGTTTTTAACTCAAGTTGGCTGGCCTGAGAGGGGGCATAGGCTAAAACTCAAGTGAGCACAACTCGGCAGGTGCTAACATGACCACTCTGACATGTGGACTCAGGCCGGTGTCACCTGAGTGTGTCACAATAAAAAGCTTCCCCTTTCCCACTTAGGGTCCCCGGGGTAAGCACCAGCTTTGTATATTGCTAACACCTTTATATGCATTGGAAAGTATCTAGGGAAGGGTTGAAGATGTGAGTGTGAAGTGAAAGATTCCTTTGCAGGTTACAAGAGGGAGGAAGGGAGAAAGGAACGGGTTAATTTGACAATCCAGCTAGGCCCAAAGATAAGGAACAAAACTGCAGCCCAAAGCCAGCGCACACAAACAAGCTCTCTGCTGCCCAACAGCCAGAAGCCTGTGTCTCAAGCCTGGCCAGCCGTGAAAAAGAAAAACTAAGCCAGACAGAACTGAAGGGGTGCAAAACTTGTAAGACTGCAAAGGCCAGTAAGTTAAAAAACAACAGTCTTGCGACCCTGAGACCGGTGTGTTTTGGGAAAACTAAGGGAGCTGCGAAAAGCCGGTTCAAACTGGTACTGAGAGCATGGGGGACAAGGGTCCCTGGACAAAAACGTCCCCGGAAAAACCCACGGCTTAAAACCCTCCCAAAAGCTAAAGCAAGTCAAAAATTTACAGCAAACCCTAAACAACCTGTGCACAAGGCAAAACTCTCGTCTACCCTTCCCCCTCTTCTTCTTACGTCACACCCAAGCTTGGCCAGCCTTGGGTTGTGCGTGTGTAATTATAAAAGTGGGTTAGGACTCGGGCACTAATGCTTTCTTCCTTCCTCTAAGTAATGTGGGGCGCACCCAGCACTCTCCGCTGTTATTTGGTTAATGAAGCTTTAAACTTAGTCACTTGGTGTGCTCCTTCATCTCCGCCCCTAAAAATCCTGCAGCCTCAGCCTAATCACCTGAAACCCCAGGCAAATTGGTAACATAAATCTGTCACAAGTGCCTCTAGTCCTCCTACACCTTCCCACATTTCTTCCTGTGTGCCCAGGAAGGATGGACAAATTCTCCCACAATACAGTGCAAAAGAATTTGTAGAGCAGCTCAGCTTACTGGAGCGCCAAGAATCATGGTACGTGCCGCCAGAAGTCTTAGTGCCTCACATGAGTGAATACAGCCCCAGTGTGGATAAAGCAACTTGAGCTAGGCTAACTCGAGAGGAAAAGCTCAAGTTAACTCTGCAGAGAGACTAGTTTGGTATCTGCTTGTGAAAGCTCTGCTCCCATTGAGGTCTCCTCTTCTTCTTCCTCTAATAGGTAACACCCTTACCTCCTTTTGCACCTAGTACCACCGTGATACCCAGCTTCTTCCAGTAACTCTAAGGATATTAACCCTTCAACACAGGGCAAAATGCATATGTTTGAGCTCTTACGCACAGCAAAACAATGCCAGGCTCTCTCATACGAGTTGGAGGGAAGGATGTGTCATAAGTTCCTTTTCTTTTGTCCATTGTCTGTTGTCATGTGGCAAACCCTTGTGCTAGTTATGGGCTTTACTTGTGAGCATCACTCTTGTTTTCTTCATCTGTATGCTCCTGTGCACCTCAAATTGCTCTTCTTTATCATTCACATTGCAACTTTGGCAACTGGAACTGGAGTGAAACCACTAAGCTTATTTCACATGACCCTCTGAAGAGTTGTCACATGCTAGCAGCTTTCAGTCATTACTGAACTAGCAACCTAGATGAAAGGATCCCTACCCCGTTACAACTCTCCTGAATCATCTAATCCCCACCCCATAAGAAACCAAATTGGATCTTTAAACCAGTCTTTCTTCCCTCAGCAGAACAGATGTAACCCACACACCTCCTGGTTTTGGTGCTCTGTTCCCTCTAGTGGCACCAAGACCCATAGGCACTGACTCTGTGGATGCTCCAGGGCTGGAGCACCCACGGGGAAAAAATGGTTGGTGCTGAGCACCCACCCATCAGCTCCTCCCCCCCCCGCCAGTGCCTCTTACCTGCTGGAGGGTCCCGCAGATCAGCACCTCCCTCTTCCTCCCTGCACCTCCCGACTGCCACGATCAGCTGTTTCATGGCATGCAGGCTTGGGGGATGGGTGGGAGAGAAGCGAGGATGTGGTGTGCTTGGGGTAGGGGGCAGAACTGGGTGGGAAGAGGCGGGGTGAGGTTGAAGCAGGGGCAGGAAGGGAAAGGGTGGAGTGGGGGCAGGGTCTGGAGCAGAGCTGGGGGTTGAGCACCCCCCAGCACATTGGAAAGTCAGTGCCAGTTTCAAGACCACTTAGAGATTGCTGAGTCTGCTACAGCCTTAGCTAGGAGCCATGTAGCTTTTAGCTATGCAACAGGGGCTCATACACTAAGCTCCAGAGGTCCCAGGTTCAATCCCACCCTCCGACGACTGAGGTCTGTTGGTGTTACAGACACAATTTTTTGTGTACAAATCAAAGAGATAATGCAGATTATTCTCCAATTGTCGAAAAAATGCCTATTTTTTGAGCATTTCTAAACGTTTGTTCCAGACAAACCCACACACATTTCCTTTTTCTCAGTTTCCTGCCACTCTGAGGGCTAATTAACATAAATTAAACCATGTGTTCTCTCAGTTTCTCTCATGGTCCCATAGCAAAGCTAGAAGAAAAAACTAAATTGTAAAAACCCTTTGCAGGAAGTTTAAAGACTAGAGTTTCACAGTTGTACTGTAATTTTTGTGTTAATTTGCCATGATTATATTGAAAGTGATGGTAGTTGGCCATTCAAATGACGAGTTAGATGTCAGACTGGTTACTTGTATATGTGATTATCATAATTTCATGCATGATCACTGGAATTGCATGCACAGCGTGTGTACACAAATGTGTAGTTGTGCAATCACAATTGAGAAACTCTGGCTCATAGAATTTTGTGATTCAGCTATGTCAAATGGCCAACCTGAAAATATAAGAGCAGGGAGTAAATGTGGAAATACATTTCCTAAATTTAAGAGCATAGTTTGCATCCTCTTGCTGTGCTGATGACACACTTTATCTGTTTAAATATTTGACCACATCACATTATAAAAATGTACTGTAATGATCTAATGCAGGGGTGGGTAAACTTTTTGGCCTGAGGGCCACATCTGGGTATGGAAATTGTATGGCAGGCTATGAATGCTCATGTAATTGGGGGTTCGAACCAACCGCCGAATTGCTGCCGAATCCGCAGGACCGGCGGACCTCCCACAGGCATGCTGCCGAAGGCAGCCTGACTGCCACCCTCGCAGGGACTGGCAGGGTGCCCCCGGCGGCTTGCCGCCCCAGGCACACGCTTGGAGCGCTGGTGCCTGGAGCTGCCGCTGCTAACGTAGGTACACAATAGGTTTTGAGCTCCCAAGGCTTGCCTTTCAGTAGACATTATGAATAAAGAATTGTAGAAAAGTTGATCAGAAATATGCTTGTTTAGTGCCCCTATGCTGATGCATAGCCTTCAATTATAAACTATTTGTTTGAAGTGTTTTGCTAGGCACATGCTGCACAATGTGAAAACCAAGGCTTTACTAGCTAATAATTGGCAGCTAATGGTTGAATAACAGTTTACAGGGATTGTTCTGGTCCTCTGCCAGTACAATGATCATTACCAGTCTCTATCTGAAAGAAGAGCTATTTACATATCATTGCTCTTGTTCTCAGAAATGTGCAAGAAAATTACACTAGTAGTTGACAGGGATTGTGAAGAAATGGATACACTTATTTTAAATGGCTTCAGACTTACCCCGTGTCAATTGGATTCTGACTTTTTGTTGTCAGCATTCAAGAGTTTCATTTATTGTGGCTGGGTACCACATAGTATGCGGTCTGCACCTCATCCACCTTCCTGGCCAACTAAACATTCTTGAGTAGCTTTTATGAAAGGTTGTTTGAACTCTTTCTCTCTTCCGTTCAATAACATATCATGCCATACAATGTGTAACAGGGTTCACACCCCTCCCCTCTTCCTGGGGCCCTCTTGCTGCCTCCAATAAGGCTCAGAGAGGCTTTAGGGTTGTGAAACACCCATTTCTTTATTTATATAAGGTTCTCTCACCACCAGTGTCTATCTATATACAAAATTTGCAGGACTAGTCATCTCCTTTACAGGCAGAATCAGCCTTCAGCTAGGAGGCCTCCTCCCTGAGTGACTTCTCCCTGACTGCCCCCAGCCTTCTGGCTACCTCCCAGCCTTTATAGCCCTTGACTTGTCAGGCCAGCAGGTGTTGCCAATCCTCAGGCCAGCATCAGGCCTTTTCCATCAGTCCTAATCTGTTTCCCCTGATTGGAGCTGACTGGGCAGGGGCTAATTAGGTGCTTTTGCACCAGCACCCTGCTACAAATGACATTCACTTGACATGATACAACATGCCATATGATGTGGTACTACACTGACATGTAAAGAAATAATGTAAAAATGATAAAAACAATATAAAATGGGGGGAAAGCACAATAAAATATATTTCAAAACATAAATTTTATTTTGAAATGAAATTTTTCTGAAATGAAATTTTCCAAAATGAATTTTTTCACTTTAATATTTGTTTCCTCAGGAAATTTTATTGAAATCATTATTTAAAAGAAGAGCTTAATTCAAACAGTACTTTCTGACAGCGAACTGTTTCAACATTTTTTTTTGACCAGCTCTGATATCTCCATTTTACAGATGTGGAGCAGAGGCACAGAGAAAGATTAAAGTAAAAAATATCCACTAATCATGGGTGCTGAATGTAAGATACCAAAGACCAGATTTTTTCAGAGTAGTTAGCACAATATAGTACAGGGGTCAGCAACGTTCGGCACTCGGCTCGCCAGGGTAAGCACCTGGCGGGCCGGGCCAGTTTTATTTACCTGCTGACGCGGCAGGTTCGGCCGAT